>NC_137040.1:11410496-11422996 GCF_032717465.1 Coenobita brevimanus | reverse complement strand
CGCGGCTCGGGAAACTTGAGCTAAATCAGCAGAATAAAAAAACAGTCCGACACTGATCAAATACGGCATAATCACCAGAGCAGTGCCGCTTACCAACTGATGCCCACGCAGCGCCGCGGTGGTGGAAGAACATTTCCCTTCCAGCATATGTCTCGTTAAATTCAAATGCCAGGGAGCTTCTCAAATGTAGTACAAGACTGACATAGATTGAAGTTTGTTAGGATGGAGATTCATTTACCTCCCGTCTTTAATAATGGATATGTTAGCTTTATTATTGGACCTCTGAGTAGTGAGTCACCCTGTTGTTGTTGTTTTTGTGTTGTTGCTGCTGCTGTTGAAGCTATTGGGAATAACTGTCAGGATGATGAATTATTGTTTTCTCTTTTCCTCATAATATCTTTGCCATTCACTTTTCCTGACTTTCATACATCTCACCAAGTCTCCATATCTCCCTCCTCCCCTCCCCCTCCATCCCTCCCTCACCCCTACCTTCCTTCCCTCCCTCACCCTAACTTTCCTTTCCTCCATCCCTCCCTCATCCCTACCTTCCTCCCCTCCATTCTTCCCTCACGTCTACCTTCCTCCCCTCCATTCTTCCCTCACGTCTACCTTCCTCCCCTCCATCCCTTCCTCACCCCTACTTTCCTCCCCTCCATCCCTTCCTCATCCCTACCTTCCTTCCCTCCATCCCTTCCTCACCCCTACTTTCCTTCCCTCCATCCCTTCCTCATCCCTACCTTCCTTCCCTCCATCCCTTCCTCACCCCTACTTTCCTCCCCTCCATCCCTTCCTCATCCCTACCTTCCTTCCCTCCATCCCTTCCTCACCCCTACCTTCCATCCCTCCATCACCCCTACCTTCCTTCCTTCCATCTCTCTCTCATTCCTACCTTCCCACCATCCCTTCCTCACCTGTACCTTCCTTCCCTCCATCCCTCCCTCACTCCCACCTTCCTCTCCTCCATCCCTCCCTCACCCCTACCTTCCTTCCCTCCCTCACCCTGTACATTCCTCCCCTCCATCCCTTCCATCCCCCCTACCTTCCTCCCCCCCATCCCTTCCTCACCCCTACCTTCCTCTTCTTCATCCCTCCCTCACTCTTACCTTCCTCTCCTCCCTCCCTCCCTCACCCCAACCTTCCTCCTCTCCCTCCTTTCCTCATCCCAACCTTCCTCCCCTCCATCCCTTCCTTACCCCTGCCTTCCTTCCCTACCTTCCTTCCCTCCATCCCTTCCTCACCCCAACCTTCCTCCCCTCCATCCTTTCCTCACCCCAACCTCCCTTCCCTCCATCCCTTCCTCACTCCTACCTTCCATCCCTCCATCACCCCTACCTTCCTTCCCTCCATCCCTTCCTCATCCCTACCTTCCTTCCCTCCAACCCTTCCTCACCCCGACCTTCCTTCCCTCCATCTCTTCCTTACCCCTACCTTCCTTCCCTCCATCTCTCTCTCATTCCTACCTTCCCTCCAACCCTTCCTCACCCCGACCTTCCTTCCCTCCATCTCTTCCTCACTCCTACCTGCCTTCCCTCCATCCCTTCCTTCCCTCCATCCCTTCCTCACCCCAACCTTCCTTCCCTCCATCCCTTCCTCACCGCTACCCTCCTTCCCTCCATCCCTTCCTCACCCCGACCTTCCTTCCCTTCATCCCTCCCTTCCCTCCGTCACCTCAACCTTCGTCCCATCCTTCCCTCCCTTACCCCTGTTTCTCTCCCTTCTTCCTTCTGTCTCCCCTACCTTCCTCCCTCCATCCCTCCCTCACTCCTATTTTCCTCCCCTCCGTAGTGATCGTAGTTGTGGTGATAGTGGTGGTAGGTTTGGTGGTGGTAACGGTGGTAGTTGTGGTGGTGATAGTTGTGGTGGCGATAATGACGGTGGTTGTGTTAATGATAATGGTAGTAGTTGTGGTGGTGATATTGGTGGTAGTTGTGGTGGTGATTATGGTGGTAGTTGTGGTGGTGATTATGGTGGTAGTTGTGGTGGTGACAGTGGTAGTAGTTGTGGTGGTGGTGATAATGGTGGTAGTTGTGGTGGTTGATAATAGTGGTGGTAGTTGTGGTGGTGGTGATAATGGTGGTAGTTGTGGTGGTGATAATAGTGGTGGTAGTTGTGGTGGTGGTGATAATGGTGGTACTTGTGGTGGTGATAATGGTGGTATTTGTAGTGGTGATGGTCTCTGTCTATCTGTCTGTTGCCAGACGCCACAGTCCCATAAGGGGTGGCCATTGACTTCGAGTTATTTGTTTTACAGGGAGGGGCGCTAACCCTCCACCAACCCACTTGTTGACAAGTAGGATTTGATTGTATGGTTATCACCCAGCGTTGTAAATGGTTTCTTGGCTTACAGGAAACCATTTGGCTTGTCACTCAATGTAAAGCCACCAGTAAATGAAAGAAAAGCAATAAGAGGTGACAGGAAAGATGGGAGAAATAGGAAGAGAGGAGGGCAGGCACAGAAAAAGAAAAAAATGATAAAGGCTAAGGAAGAAGTAAATGTAGGCAGTTGTAGTAATGTGTGTGGCGGTCTTAGTGATATTGGTGGTATGATGATGTTGACAGTGATGGTGGTAGTTGTGGTGGTGATGATATGGGTAGTTGTGGTAGTTATAGTGGTGGAAGTTGTGATATTTATAATGATAACGGTAGCAGAGATGATTCCGGTCCTAGTTCTTGTGGTAGAGATGATGGTAGTTGTGGTATGGTTAGTGATGATAGTGGTAATGATGATTCGTGGTTGTGGTTAGGGAATACGTAGGATCTAATGCAAGTTTAGGAAGTAGTTGGAGTAGTGCTAGAGGTGCAGTGATGTTGGTTGTGTGTGTGTGTGTGTGTGTGTGTGTGTGTGTGTGTGTGTGTGTGTGTGTGTGTGGTGGGAGTGAGATGATTGGTGGTGGTGATAGTGATGGCAGAGACTAATTCCGGAGACTATTACAGGTTGGTAAGTAGCGGACGTAGTGGTAGTGATAGAGATGCAGTGATTTTGTGTGTGTGTGTGTGTGTGTGTGTGTGTGTGTGTGTGTGTGTGTGTGTGCGCGGGGGAGGGTGACGGTGGAGGTGATAGTGAAGGTGGTGGTGGTGGATGGAAGGAGGAGAGGAGGTGGAGGAGGGGCATAAGGAGGCAGTGAGCGGCCTTCACCTGTCTCAGTGTCTCTCAAGCCACAAGCGGGAGGGGACGTCCGTTCACGCTCTCCTCTCGCGACTTCTTATTCCCCTTTGCTTACAACTTCACTCACTCACCTTCCCACTAGACCCAGCACAGACTTACATAAACCACCCCGTCATTCTTTCCTCCGCGAAGCAAACTTTTGACTTAGCTGAACGTTTGTGAGTACGAGAAGCGAGATAAGATATTGTGGTGCGGTAGTAGCAAGTAAACAAGGTGATTGGTGAATCTGTGGAGGGGGTCAAGTGAGGGATGCCGCGGGTGTCTGATAGCTACGACATGAGCAGGGAAACGGTGAGTACGAATGCTGTTTCTGTGATAACGAGAGATAAGAGTTTTGCATAGCTTGGAGGAAGATCAAATTATGTTTGGTTTGTGGTATATTCGTAGTACTTTTGTATTTTGAAAAGTCAGAATTATTTCAAGTTGCTTGGGGAAGCTAAAATTATGTCTCGTTTGTCATTTCCTCGCCAGTTAATTCTTATTTGCACATCAGGAAAACAGGTGTGTTATTAAGGAGGCTGGAAATTCTGGATGCTGGTACGTTTGCTGTGATAGGTTAGTCATGTTTTCACCGGTGATTATTGGTTGCCGCACATCATGAACAAAATTTAGTTGTTACTATTGAAAGGAAACGAAGTGTACTTTGCACACAGTCAGTGACTGATAAGTAAATAAGCTCGGCAGGGAGGGGGTTTGAGCTGTGTACGTATTTGTACATTCTTATTTGCACATGAGAAATATTTTGCAGTTAAAAGGATATCGTTTATAATATTTTGCTCTTTATAAGGTATCGTGTGTAATATTTTGTAGTTTATAAGGTATCGTGTGTAATATTTTGTAGTTAATAAAGGATGGTTTGTGACAGAAGTGAACGTGGTAGTAGTCGGCGAGGGTTTGGGGTGCAGCATTTATCGTCCCTAGAACTCGTTTTTCCTTTTTTCCCCTGCTGAGCCACGGAGCGGGTGTGGTGTGGTAGGGTTGGAGATGTGGAGATTGGTGGTGGTTGTGGTAGAAATGATGGTGGAAGTGAAATAGTAGTGGCAGTTGTGGTAGGATACAGAGATTGTAGGAGTGGTGCATGAGGAAGGATGAAACTGTTGGTCTGATTTATGTGGTGGTGGTGGCAACATGTGAGTGTGGTGAGAATGTTGTTTAGGTTGTGGATGTGGTGAGGTTGTTGTGGGTGGTAGGTGCTAGTAATTTGGTGTGGGTTTTGGTGATGGATACACTGTTGTGGTGGAAGTCGTGGCAAGTGTGATGAGAATACATAAGTTGCAAGTGAAATATGGTGAAAGTGCTGTGATGGTCGTAGTTTTGGTGAGAATTTTTGAGGCTGGAGGTGTAGTGAGGATGTAGAAAATGTTGGTGCGGTACTCCTAGTTGATAAGAATAGTAGGAATGTTGTTGAGATTGTAGTTACAGAGTGGAAATTTTGAGGAATGCTGGTGCATGTGCTGGGTGGTGGTTACAGATGAGTTGTGGTAGGAATGCCAGTAGACAGTGTTCGTGGAAGTCCTAAGGTAGGTGGTTGTCGTGGTTTTGGTTGGGATGTTGCTGAAGATGTAGGTGAGGTTAAGATGATAGGGGTGGTAGGGAAGGGTAGGTGTATCAAGGATTGGTTAGATTTGGGGAGAAGCATAGGTGATGGACTCGGCTGGAATCGTGTTGAGCTGACAAGACAAGTTTGGTTGGGGTTGACCAGTCATGTTGCGAGACTTTGGGTTGGTGGGACTTGTGCGTTTGGTTAAGGTGGGCATGGGAGAATGTGACTGAGTTGGTAGGACCATGATGGGGCTGGCAGGGATGATTTTTTTTTTTTCTTTTTTTTTTTTTTTTCCCGTCCCGTTTGGTCGGGACGTCTTGGTTAGTTAGGGGAGGGAGTTTTAAGTTGGATAAAAGCTTCTTGACAGCAAGGATTAAAATATAAACATAATGTATTTGTTGGGATATACAAAGACAGTTTTTAACCCCGTGATCACCAAGGGTCTCTCGCGCTGGACAAAATTACTAAGTGGTAGAAAGATAAGCAAATGCATTCGCAATGAAGGAGTTAAAGGTTAAAAAAAGTTGGTGTAAGGATTGTTGGGATGTTGGTGGTTGGCTCACGTCCCTGCCTGTGCATCGTATAAAAACAACCGTATTTGCTGCTGTTGCAAGAATCCATATTGGTTTGCCTTGTTAGCTTAGGACTGGTTTTCATGAAATTCATAACCATTTTTCGCGGTAAACGGTCTCTGTAGCCGTGATTAATTATGAGAAGTAATTTTGTTTGATACCACTTTATTCACTCTAGTTTGGGTGTGAAATCCATGGTGAATGTACAAGTGAAGACAAAAGCATAAACGAGCAATCTTATATACAGTCTAAACTCACCAGAGTTTTTGAATATGGTGCCGGTACCAGGAACTTGGTGGCGAAAGCTGGAAAACGATAGTGGATGCGGAAATTTGTAGTTGAATACAAAAAGTGAAAGTGGATACAGAAAATACAGATGGATATTTAAATTGGTTGTATTGGCCGGTGAGATATGTCAGTGTGTGCAGAAAAATGTAGGCCATGTGGTGAATGTTGAAGGTTTAGATGGATTAAAAAAAAAATACCAAAAAAAGTAGGTCGATGTCGACATATGAAGAATATTGTAGATAATGGACGAAGAAATGTGGAGGTAGTAGCTGCAGAGAAAATATGTGGATGTAGAAAGCTGGGGTGGAGGTTGAAGAAAGTTGCTTGTAGAAGGGGTAGGGATATAAAAAATTAAGCAATATATTTGTACAGGAGGATGAAGAAAATGTGAATGGTGGATGTAAAAAAAAATGATAGTGGATGCACAAAGGTATCAGTGATGAATGAGAATTAATGTATGAAAAAAATAATGTAGATAGAAAAACAAATCAATAAAAATTCGTAGATTCATAATATTTTAATGTATACGGAAAAAAGTAGGTTGTGGATGTAGGAAACTGGAGGTGGTGGCTAGAGGTGGATGTGTGTGGTGGGTGGAGAGGTGGATGGAGGGTCTCGCTAGCCGGACTTTCACTGGTGAGAATGTGTTGATATGCATGCGATGGATTGAGACCACTGGCACCACTTTCCATTTTTACCGCAGTGTCAACTCCGTGGAACACTGACTGGCTGCATTTTGTGTCTTGATAGCAGTGACGTGACGTGTTCAGAGGGAAAAAGTGTACCAGCTTTCGATCATTACTGTCCATCCATCTATCCATTACCCAGTCTTATGTTGCCCCGTGAGGAGCGTAGGAACCCGAGGCTAGGCAAGTTGGTCTTGACAGTTAAGATGCGAGTGGCCAGCCTCACTTATCCCTGAGTGGCATTGCGTGAACAGTAAACCCCAACCACCCCTTGGATAAACCTACACAGGCTTAATCCCACTAGAGCGCCTTAAATACCCTCTAAACCACCAGGCGCCATAATTTGGTTATATGGTTACCACCCAGCGAAGTAAATGGTTTCCTGTTGTACAGGAAACTATTTGGCTTGTCACTCCGTGTAGAGTCACCCATGGGCAGAAGGAAGAGGAAGGAATGAAGGAAAGGAAGAGAGGAAAGGGCAAACACCCAAAGCAGCACTACATCGAGTGAGTGGATGGTGAGCGCCCCACCTAACATATACAGTATTATTATTATTATTATTATTATTATTATTATTATTATTGTTGTTGTTGTTATTATTATTAATTGGGAAGATGCAACATTTTTGGACTACTTATATCCCCTTGTTCGAGTAACACCTAAGTCGGGTCGAAACTGATGTACTTTCCTAAGGAACAGCATTTCCAATTGTGTCCTTAATTTTTCCGTTTACCCTTTCGTTTGGATGATATTTTGAAGGGAAGATTTAACCTCTTCGCCTTCTGTGGACGCATTATTTTCATCAAGCTACCACAAGACGGACTTGTCTAGCTGAGGGAAACAGGGGTTGGAACCTATCCCTACTAACCTATGGACTGCCAGACCTAAGCTGAATAAAATGGTGTGAAGTGAGCCTGAGTGAAATAACCAAATGTGTCAATGTTAGCGGAAGGGTTAAGCACGATGACGTGTGTTTCATTCAGCTCCTTCATGACGATAAAGTCTGTATTTGTTTTCTCTTGCTGCCGCCAGACAATTTTGTTCCGCATAATAGAAAGTTTTCAGAATGGAGGGATTAGATACAGACTTCGGTAGGCTGGTCACTCCTAAAGTGAATAAAATCATCTGGTCGTGGCAGAAATAAACAAAATAGCATTTCCGGTCTGAAAATGGTAATCACGCAACCGCCAGACGATTTCATTCAACGATTTTATTCAACTCTTGTATGAAGGGGTTTGCTTAAAGCTATATCTAACCTTCGAATAGTGTCCCTGAAGATGGGTGAAATTGTCTGGAAAATAACGAGAACGTCGCTGTATTCAATGGGTCACAAAATTTTTTGTTGTTCCCTTCTGTCCTTAAACTTCCTCTTTTCTTCATCCTTTTATTTACTTTCCCTTTTTCATTTTCCTTATTCTCTGTTTGCCCTTTTTTCTCTCCCACTATCAGTTTTTTACTTCTATTTTCTTAGAGATTTTTATCATCCGTTATCTCTGCCTCTTTCCTTTCTTAACTCAGTTACCTTCTATCACTCTTCGCTTTTTTTGTCTTCTTTTTCTTGCCCTCTCCCGTTCCTCTCCCATTTTTTTATTGTTCTGAGTGATTTTCGTTTAAAACCCATATATATATATATATATATATATATATATATATATATATGAGTTTGGGGGGGAGGGATGTAACAGTTTCGATCTGAGTTGGACTCTTTTTAGGTACAAATCTTTCTTCTTTTCTTCATATACTCATCCCTCTCATTTTTTTTCTTCTCTTCCATTTCTTCCGTACTTTTACTTTCGTTATTGTTAAATTTTCATTGTTCACCGTTTTCCCACTCCACAGAGTGGGCAAGGCTCAACATTTCTCCAGGTTGGAGGAGGAGGAGAAGGGGGGAGGGGTATGGTTCTAAGAGAACACGTTACCAGGCAGTCAGGAGTGCCTAGCAAAACGAAAGTTTGCGTAGTGGTAGACCTCTACCACCAAAACCAGCTTTTACGCAGGGTGGTATCGCCCAGGGCCACCCTCCAAGAGGGCGGCCTCCCAGAGTAATGGTCAGTGCAGGCAAACACGATCATAGTTTTTTTTTTTTTTTTTTTTCCCTTTTTACCCAGGAAACGGAATTGTACAAAGTGGTAGACTTCTACCCAGACCAGTTTTTTAGACAAGAAAAGACTCCCCCGCCTCCCCACGAGGAAGGTACGGCCTTGGGGGAAGTACTTTTTTTTTTTCCAGAAACATGAAAGTTCGCACAGTGGTAAACCTCAACCCTGGCCAAATTTTAGGAAAGATGAGACCCCCATGGGCCAACCCTCCACGGAGAGTACCGCAGTGACCCTCACGAGTCCCGGGCAAGGCCGGTAGTACGACCATGGTTTATATATATATATATATATATATATATATATATATATATATATATATATATATAATCTCGAAACATGAAATTTTTGCATAATGGTACACCTCCGCCAGGCTAGGGTTTATTAGGCAGAGGGGCCTCCGTGGACGGCGGTCCCCGGGGTTTTCCTGCTGTGGAGTAAGACTGCACAGTTTTGCTGTGCTTGTTTCTTTTAGTCATGACCGTTCTGTCGTATCCTCCAAGTTTTCATTCTCTCTTTCGTTTTCTCATTCTTATTTCTGTTTTTTGTTCTTCCTCTTTTTTATTCTTTCATTTTTTCTTATTCTCCCTCTTCTGTGTACAGTATGCATTGCTTACATTTTTCCTGTATTGTCTCATTCCCTTTGTTTTAATGTTGTTTATTATTTTCCCTTTTATTTTCCTATTTTTGCCATTATTCCTCAGTTTATTCCTTATTCTCTGTATTTTTTTCTTGTTCACTCTTTTCTGTTCTCTCCTTAATTTCTGTTCTGCCTCATCCATTATTACTCATTACTTCCCATTCCCCCCTCTCCCACTATCTTAACCCCTCCCTCCACCCCTTCCTTTTGAGATCGTCCCCCTTCTCCCTTCCCATTCCCATTGTCCCTCCCTTTGCCCCCTTTCCTTGTCATCTCTCCCTCTCCTCCTTTACCTCCACCACTACCTCATTCTCCCTTCGTTTTCTCCCCTTTTTCTGTTCTCTTCCGTCCATCCACCCCTACCCCCTGCCCCGTCCATCCACCCCTGCCTTCTGCCCCCGTCCATCCACCCCTGCCTTCTGCCCCCGTCCATCCACCTCTACCCCCAGCCCCGTCCATCCGCCCCTACCCCCTGCCCCGTCCATCCACCCCTGCCTTCTGCCCCCGTCCATCCACCCCTACCCCCAGCCCCGTCCATCCACCCTTATCTTCTGCCCCCGTCCATCCACCCCTACCCTCTGCCGCCGTCCATCCACCCCTACCCTCTGCCCTCTACCATCCACCCCTACGCTCTGCCCCTTCTCTCCACTCGTATTCTCAACTCCCTTTCTTCCACTCCTATCCCATGTCCACCGTCTGTCCATTCCTGCCCTCTTCCCCATGCCTTTTCTCTTGTGCGTCATCTCCGGTCTACACCCAGGTCACGTTCCCCTTCCCTAACGAGTCACGCTTTGCTGAGCCGTGGAATTGTGCTTGTTCAGTTATCCGGACCAAACGCGGCCTCAAATTACCGATCTCAAAACACACACCATAGCAATGTTATTTCCTCAACTGACACTGGGATTTACGTCAGTGCATAAATTACGAAAGCTGTAACCCCAGCTCGCGTTTTCATTCCTGTCTGTCTGTTCCCTGAATCTAGGTTCGAAATTAGTCCATGGAGGAATATTGAAGTTGGCGCTGATATGTCTTTTCAAATCATAGCATTATGTTCGCACTCTGGCAGATCAAACCGAAGACATATACAGATTGACAGAACACCAACACTGTCATTTCAGTGCCTCTGCTTTCATATGCACTGCTCTCTCTCTACAGATACCCTTTGTCGATTCCTACTTTGGCAGCATGGGAAGGGGTATTTCAGGCGATCTTTTGTTACGGAGACAGACACAAAACTTTCCGTACATTTACTGTGATACGCAGAGAAATTAAATGAAGAAGATTTACTGTTTTGTTTTGTTGCAACCCCCATCAAATAGAGGATGTCTGTTATGGCTTATTGTTGCTACTATCAGACATTATTTTTTTTTAGCTTATATGTAGGTTTTCAAATGAAATGAGGTAGATTTAGCTTGAACTTACTCCATCACTACTTGGGTGCTCTCCTAACCTGAAGAAAATCGTCTGGAGGAAACAAAAACAAACTAAAATATTGTCATGGCACGGCATTGAGATGTTAACTACTTGACAATTAAGAAACATTTGCCGTAATTAAGAATCTATCCTTGCAGCCAGTTGTCATATTGGAGACAATGCACAGTTTATCCTAATTACAGTTCGGCCCCTTTGTCAGCCACACCACAACGTCAGCAGTGCGTTGACGTCTCGTAGTTACCTCAGCCAACGCAGTTGGAGGAAGTTATGTATTCACTTGTGTTTGTCTGTTTGTTTGTTTGTGTGTCCACACGGTATCTCCAAAAGTTCTCAATGAATTTCAGTGAAATTTTGTGGAAGGGTGGGCCATGGGCCAAGAAAGAATTGATTAAACTTTGGGACGGATCCAGATCCGGATCAGAATCTTGCAACGGCATTGGCGGAGGTATGCGCTCTGTGAGTGCTTTCTATTATCTTCCTGTTTTCAGACGATTTAATTAAGCTTATATAGACTTTTTGAACTGGGTGGATTAGATATACTGGTAATTCTCATAAAACTATACCGTACTTTACTAGAGATTCTTCTAAGCGGAACAAAATAGTCTGGTAACAGGGGGTGCTGGAGAGGGACTCTTCATGGTGGCACCGATTGACCCGGTTATACAAACATCCTAAAGCTCTTTCATATGCCCCGAAAGCAGGATGGTGGACTGCAGGAGATGGGTAGCTTCTTCCTGTAGTCCACCGGGTTCACGTGCAGATGAACCTGAATCCAAAACAACGACAATACTAACATACCAAAAAAAAGTCACCATACTGAAAGAGTTAACAGGCGGGCTAAAAGTGACACTCAGTATGCATCCTTGTGAGCCACCAAGCATGAAGGAGACGCTGTTAAGGTTGTGCTGCTGATTTTTACTCTCGGTGTGCCATATGCCTTACTTTCACGGAGACATAAGTATGTAATTGCGAAGGCCGTTATTAACCCCTTTAGTACGGTAACAACTTTCTCTCCGGACTCTTTTATTTAAATTACGAAGGACGTCTGTTTGTGGCGAGGTTAATGAAATCTCGAACTTGAATGGTTTATTATAATTAACCCCTCCAGTTGGAAAGGTCGTCCATGAATTAAGCCAGCCAACTAGACATTGCATGAATAAAAAAAAAAAAAAATGCGTAGTGAGAAGATTAATATTTATAGGCAGGAGACCCATAGCACGAATAAAACAAATATTGCTCGTAATGAAGGGGTTCATCTGAGACCCGTGGAATAGTAGTTAGGTACCGTAATTATCATCGGTTACTTTTTATTTCTCGCGTGTTACAGTTTTCCTATGCATTACGTTATTTATATATAATGGATCAAAATCGAATGGATTGATCGTATGAAAATACATAAAGACCCGAATATTTATCCAGACACAGCGTCAGAGTTAATGTCACAACTATTTTAACTACCTCACGCCCATGCACTCCAGCCACCACCCACCTGCGAGCGAGAGTACACACCCAGTTATCTTATTCTTTTTGCCTTAATCATACCATCAGTGATAAGAGATAATAATATAACACTTCAGCAGTGATAACTGCAGACAATATATCCACGTTTGTAAAGATAACCGTCTCATATTTGGTAAATTCTTGGTATTTTATTCCAGCTGATGCCAGACGGTTTTATTAGGCTGAAGGTCAGTATAGGAACCTGAAAGTATTAGTCCTGATAGCTTTAACCATCTCATGACTGGGACAACTCTAGATTTTATTCAGGTTAACGTTAGAACATTTTATTTAGCTGAGTCATAAGGGCCTGGGAGTGTTACATCACTGATAAAGATAATAACATGACGCTTGGACAATGATAACTCGAGAGATTATTTTCATGTTTCTAATGACAACTTAAGACGGTTATCTGACGTATACTACGGTGATTATATAATATGCTGAGCTATCCAGTGCCGGTACACTAAATATCACTGTGATTTATCTAGCGTGCAAGGCAATATTCCAACGTATCCAACATAAATACACCGCTATGAATTTTCTGTCCTTTTCTCATAACTGAACTACCTTAATTG
>NC_137040.1:11395496-11405496 GCF_032717465.1 Coenobita brevimanus | reverse complement strand
ATCAGCTTTCCCGTCCACTGTTTGCTCCCACGTCAAATTTCCAGGTATCAGTATCAAAACTGACTCAGATGAATACAGACGAAACTACTGTGTTAAGAGGCCATGTGAACAAGTGCATCATATATATATATATATATATATATATATATATATATAATATATATATATATATATATATATATATATATATATATAAAACCATATTTCATAGCCATCATATTGGAATACTTACTTGAATATATTTTTTTTCGCGATTTTAATCTCGAAAATAATTACATCTTTTCACACACCTTCGTAAACATGACCTGAATCTCTGTCGATCTGCATTGCCCTGGTGCATCTAAATGGACCTGAACTGACCTTTTGAAAACTATTGGCAAACACTGCACAGATTTACGGCACAAACTTCGCTAGGAAGGACCTGTCGAGGTTTTTAAAGACAGTTTCAAAGACGACCCCTCAAGTATCCCCAAGTAAGGAGAGAGAGAGAGAGAGCGCTGTCCTTCCATGGCTCCTGTGAATATCAAAGGCCATACCGACACCACCACTCTGTATCCTTGTCATAGCCACTTGTCAGTTTCCGCCACTTACTTGCCAGTATATGTTCCTGACCTTGTGTGTGTGTGTGTGTGTGTGTGTGTGTGTGTGTGTGTGTGTGTGTGTGTGTGTGTGTGTGTGTGTGTGCGTGTGTGTGTGTGTGTGTGTGTGTGTGTGTGTGTGTGTGTGTGTGTGTGTGTGTGTGCGCGCGCGTGCGTGCGTGTGTGTGTGAGTGTGCGTGCGTGCGTGCGTGCGTGCGTGTGCGTGTGTGTGTGTGTGTGTGTGTGTGTGTGTGTGTGTGTGTGTTGAAGTGCATTACTCATTTCCGGTAGACACAGTGGAGGTAAATTTTACTGATTAGTTTTTTTTTTTCTTTTGTGTATCTTTATTCTCCAACTTTTCCCCTTTTTTTTTTATCATCTGTCGGTTTTCTCCATTCACTTATCCCCTCCACCCTTTCTCTTTCTTCTACTTCTGTGCTCAATTTTTCTGAATTCATCTCACCCCATGAACCTAATCAATGCGATAACTTTTTTTTTTTTATTTCTATAGACATTTTGATAGCCAGCTTAGGGAAGGCCTCTCGTAATGAAGAGATTAGAAACTGTCGAAGATATTCATTGTAGTGCCACATCTTATTATTTTTAAGCAAACTACCTCCATAAAATTTTAATCAGTTTATTAAGGTCCTCGTGGTGAAAGGATTGGTAACGGTGGGGGAAGGATTTCGATGATATATTTGTTTTTTATATGGTACTGTAATCTTTGCTTGTTGTGTTGGAAGAGAAACTGCGAGCAAGTATTGGTGGATGGGTGTGTTTGTATGATAAGACCGGTTGTTAATATAGTTTGTATTTTTTATTTTTGCTGTATAATCCCCTGGTGTGTGTGTGTGTGTGTGTGTGTGTGTGTGTGTGTGTGTGTGTGTGTGTGTGTGTGTGTGTGTGTGTAGCATTTAACAATGGGTGTGGCTGTTCCCCTTGGTGGGTCCCAAGGTCGCAGTAGCAGAGCTGAGAGGAGGCCCAGGAATGTACCTTTATTAAAGATGGAGACTTTTTTTTTTTTTTAGCTAGCCATTGACATTTTAAATTATACGAGTTAGATACATGCTTTATTATCCACATCACTGCAAAAGATCGCCCTGTAACTAAATAAATCGCCAGGAGGAGGCAGTCGTGGCCAACAAAAAGACGTCCTCGTAGAAATACTCTGTTTGCTTTATCACTACCTGACTCATTGTGTGTGTGTGTGTGTGTGTGTGTGTGTGTGTGTGTGTGTGTGTGTGTGTGTGTGTGTGTGTGTGTGTGCGTGCGTGTAAAATATACATTATCAGATGTGGTGGAGAGATGAGGAAGGTAGTGTTATAGAATGCAGTGGAGAGTTAAGGGTGTGGTGGCCGGCTGAGTATAGTGGAAGTAACCCTTCAGCAGGATGACGTTATTGCTAAATATGCTTCCTGCTGACGACTTGTTCGGTTTTCGAGAAATATTTGAACTGCACTCGTTAAATATAGCCTTCACTAACTCTCTTACTACTAAAGATCCTTCCTAAGTTAAATAGGAGCGTCTGGAGGTAATAATAATAATGCTAATAATAATAATGCCAATAATAATAATAATAATAATAATAATAACAATAATAATAATAATAATAATAATAATAATAATAATAATAATAATGAACCAGAGCAATACATCTTTACAGTGAGGGTGTTAAAAGTTTGGTAGCGGGAGAGGAGGAGAGCGAAGGATAAGGTCAAGTACTGGATGTTTTTGAACATTTTTCCTGTGGTGATACAGCAGGGGCGGCTGGACTTGCTTTCTTATGCATGTTAGGAAACGTGTGTTGAAAGATGATATTTCACATTTGTTCCCAGATCCTGCACAATGACTGGATGAAAATACATGTGGCTTTTTGTGTGTGAGTCTGTGATTCTGGTTGTAATGTTACATTGGTGGGTCAAGTTGTTTGGGGATGTAAGTCGTGCTTATTGTACATGTAGATTTCATGAAGTACATTGTAGAACTTTATCGCTGCGCTTGCATGCTGCCATAGTCACTGATTACCTTTTGGTCAACGTACATACCAAAAAGTTACCCTTTCTATGTTTGTCTCACAGATTAACAGAGTTACAGTGAAGTTCTTCCTTTGCCTCATGTTGTCACAGTATATAAGACTGAGAAAAGAAATTCTTGGAGGCCACCGTCACAAGGGTGTGGCCTCACCGTATTGAATTATTGTACACTAAGAAAGTGTGATGTCATTTGCTGTGTATTTTTTTTTTTTTTACTCCACGTAATTTATTACCATATAATCATGCGAGATATGCAATACCTTGGCGTACTTCATTTTGTTGCTATGTCAAGAAGCAACAGAGAATGTAGTACAGTCAGAGACAAGAGTTTGCTACTCTCCCACTATGTCATCTTTACTCATAGCGAATATCTGTCACTTTCCAACCTGATGCATCTTACCATAGAGAATCCTGTATGGGCGAAAAAACATATTTAACATCTCTCAGCTTAGGAATATCAGCCGGTAGAGGGACCTGAGTATAAGAGAGATGAACTATGAAACGAACTTTTATGCCCGACCGTACAAGACTGAAGTTGTGTTAGGGAACAGTGGTGAGCAAGTTGGTGGTGAGTTATGACTGAGGTAATAGTGGGTGTGAGGGAGGTGAGGTTGCGTGAGGGTAAGCGGTCCTGGTTCACGCTTGTCTCACTTGCACGACGTCCGCTGATGGGGTCAACACGGCACCACACCACACATTTCCTGAAAGTTTCCCGTGCCGGTATTTCTTTGCCTTGGGAGTCTGCGTAGTACTTCTTCCATGCCGATTTGTTTTGCATATTTCACCTCATTTGACCTTGTTTGCAATATACGAGTTTTTGCTGTCGACATAGTTTGCATTAATAACAAGAGGACAGTATTAACGTGCCGAGTGTGTACGAGTAAATAATCTGGTAAAAGAGAGATATTAGTAAGCCCCAAGACCAACGACGGTATGGCCATGTAAGCCATTTCAGTGCGATAAGCTAATCTTTCTCTTCCCGGGATGATCCTTCTTACTTCACTTATTGAAAACCCGAACCTAAGCAGCCTGGTCTAACCTAACTCTGACAGACTAACCTAAAGCCTAACCCAACCCTACACCAACGTAGCCAAATCCAGACGAACCAGCCAGACTTAACCTGACCTAACTTTGCTTAACCCTAGTAGAATACCGGTAACCTAGCCTAACCTAACCCTACAACAGCGTAACCCGATCTTAACCCACTAACCTAACTTAACCTGCCCCTAACCTTACTTAACGCAGACAGAACGCCGGTAACGTAACCTAACCAAGACTTTCCTGGAAAAGAAAGTGCTCAGATCGACTGCAGTTCAAAAATATGCCACCGACGCACCCACCAACCTGATGAAGAAAAACCTAAATTCACGAAACCGAAAAGAAAATTGAAAAGCATTATAGCAAAAAAAAAAAGAAGAAAGTAGGAAAAGCGAAGAAAACTGAAACTCACTGAACCGAAAGGAAATGGAAAAGCATTATAAAAGAAATAAATCCACGAAAGGCAGTATAAGAGAAAGGAATAAGCATGAAAAGAATGATAGGAAAACGGAAGAAGTATGAAAAGCAAGGTAATGCATGATCGGAGCTAAAAAAAAAAAATGTGTTTATGTTGTGCAGTGTGTTTTGCTGCCTGGCGGTGGCTGGCAGGCGAGATAAAAAGTTTGGGATTATTTTGTTGACCTGAAATTTTTTGGGGACGGTGGTGATGGGGAGTGTGGTGAGGGAGGCGGTGGTGTTGGTGTGGAGAGGTGGTGGTGGTGGTGGTGGAGAGTGTGAGGAGGGAGGTGATGGTGGTGCTGTGGGGTTTGGGGAGGGAGATGGTGGTGGTGATGGAGGGTTGGAGGAGGGAGATAGTGGTGGTGATGGAGGGCGTGGTGATGGGTGGCGGTGGTGATGGTGTGGTGAGGGAGGTGGTGGTGGTAATAAAGGGTGTGGTGGGGAAGGTGTTAGTGGTGATGGAGGGTGTGGTAAGGTGAGGTGCTGGTGACGGAGCTTGCAGGGAGGGAGACAATAATGATGGTGTGGGGAGGGAAGTGATGATAATGAGAGGTGTTAGGAGGGACGTGGTTTGAAGGAGGGTGTGGCGAGGGATGGGTGGTGATGGAGGGTGTGGACAGAGAAGGGAAACTACGAGGGAAGGCTTAGAGTAGAACAGTGAGGAATGACAATGAACGAAAGCGAGAGAGAAAGCAAAGTGATGCGGGAATAATACGGGAAAAAGTGATAGAGAGATGCTAATGAAAGGGATCAGTAAGAACAGGGAGGGTGAACAAAGCAGGGAAAGGAGACAGGAAGGACAGTAATAAAAGGAAGAGAATAAGGAAGTGAGAGAGCTGAAGCAAGTGAGGGAAGACAATGAGGAACAAAAATAAAGATAATGAAGAGAACAGAGAGTGAGGGCTAAGTATCGTAGGATAAGACTGACAAAGGGTAATGAAAGGGAGCAGCGAGAAAGGATGATAAGAAGCACTGAGGGATAATAGTGAGGAACTTAAGAACGATGAGAAAGGAGCGGAGGAAGGACGTAAGGTAAACGAGAGGAGAAGGGGGAGATTAAGAACAGTTATAAGGAGCAGGGGAAGGATATTAAGAAGCAAAAGACTGAGGGACGGAGATTGGCGGTTGTCATGTGATATATCTGAGTTTAGTGATCCTGCCATAGGTCAGTCACCGGACCGCGCTGCTTACCACACCAGCCTGTCTCCACCATAGAGGTGGGTCTCCACCCATCTAGCCCCTGCTCCCTCTTTTCTTTCTTTCTTTCTTTCCTCCATCCTTCTTTCCCTACTTCCCCCCTCCCTCCCTCCCTTCCTTCCTACTTCCCTCCCTTTCTTCACCACCTCCCCAGCAGCCGACTCATCCGGTTTCGTCCATACTTCCTTCAGTCTCTCTCTCTCTCTCTCTCTCTCTCTCTCTCTCTCTCTCTCTCTCTCTCTCTCTCTCTCTCTCTCTCTCTCTCTCACACACACACACACACACACACACACACACACACACACACACACAACGTGAAACTTAAGTCAGAGAGCCATTTTCTTTTGTTTTCTTATTTTTTTCCCCTCATTTTCCTGACCTTACTCATACAGTTGCCTTCTAAAACTTCCTCATTCTTGCTTAGTTCATTGCTGGTTCATTTTTTTTAATCATTTGTTACTTCCTGTATTATGAACTTTATCTTGATTTCTTTTCTTTCTTAGTCTCCCTTTTTCTTTTTTCTTTTTCTTTTTTTTTTTTGCAACTTCCTTCAACTTTTATTTTGATTCTTGCATTTTGATTAATTTCGACATCTTTTCTCATTTTGCATTTTTCCATCCTCTCGTTTTATATATATATATATATATTTTTTTTTAATTTCCCTCCTCGTCTCTTTTATCTTCGTCTTTTCCTTTATCTTTCGACTACCGGTACTGCTTACCTTTTCTCATAGTTGTTTCCTCGTCTTTTCCTTCTTTTGTTGTTTCTTCTTCCTCTTATAAGTTCTTCTTGGTCTTTCCTTTTCCTCTTCCCTGTTTTCTTTGGCTACTTCCTTATCATTTCTTCATATTTTGTCCATCTTTTTTTTTTACAGTTTTCTACTTCCCTAAGTTTCCTTTTCGTCTTTTCTTTCCTCTTCCACCTTTTTTGTCTCTACCTCTTCCCGTTTCATCTTCATTCATTTCAACTTTCTATTTCTCTTATACTTTTTTTTTCTTCGTCTTGTCTTTTCCTCCTTCATTGTATTTTTTGGCTGCGTCATTCCTCTTTCATTCTGCTCGCTTCCTTTTTCTTTGGTCACCTCTCCGTTTTTCTTTTATTTCCTATTTTTCGTCATCGCGTTTTTTTCTTCTTTTCAACACTCATTTTTTTTTTTGGGGGGGAGGAAACATCATTAATCTTTCATTTCAGTTGCGTCCATCCTCTTTTATTATCTCTCCTTTCATCTTTTCTTTCCCTTACTTCATTCCTCTTACCATTTAAAAACTTCCTTGGTTTTTTCGTCTCGCCACGCTTGTTTTGATTGCTTCCTTTTCTTTTGTTATTGGTACATATTTCCTTTCTTATTGCGATTCATCACTCCTCTCATATATTAAGTCTACAGACCCTGCTTCTTCCTTTCAATTTCTCTTTTACCGCAGTTACTTCCTTCCTCATTCTCGTCTCGTTACTCCTTCACTATGATTGTTTTCTTCCTCGTTTGTTACGTTTGCGGCTTCCTTGTTTCTTTTGCGCTGTCATTCCCCCCCCCCTCCATTTTTTTTTTTTACGTCTGGTCCTGTACTTTTGCTATTTTCTATTTTTGCGTACTTCCTTATTTCTCAACCTTTTTTTTTTTTTCTTTCTTTTTTTGCAGCTACTTCACCTGTTTTTTTTTTTTTTTTTTTTTCATCTGTTCCTCTGTCTTTTCTTGCAGTTACTTCTTCTTCATTGTCACTACTTTTTTTTTTTTCATTCCTCTTAGCCCTTCTTCTCTTTCTGCTTTCTTGGTATTTATTTATTTTTCAAAACTTAATTTTTTAGGGGGAGTGGCTTCTAACTTGCCATTCTGCACCACCACCTCTCTCTCTCTCTCTCTCTCTCTCTCTCTCTCTCTCTCTCTCTCTCTCTCTCTCTCTCTCTCTCTCTCTCACACACACACACACACACACACACACACACACACACACACACACACACACACACACACACACACACACACACACACACACACACACACACACACACACGGTTAGGCGTTGGTGATACTAGACAATGCCGTGATAGAAGGTGCAATCTTAGCACTGGCCTAGACGCACTGTAGCGGCAAAACAGAATGAAATATGTGTGTGTGTGTGTGTGTGTGTGTGTGTGTGTGTGTAAGTATCATAACGAAATTCAGTGCATGACAAAAAAAATACATTACATTGTCCAATGTTGTTTCATTACATAGGCTACTCTTTCTCATCTCATATTTACCTACATCCTCTTCCTCTTCCTCATTCTTCTTCCTCCCCCTCATCCTCCTCCCCCTCTCCCTCCATCAGGCCTGGAACCAAATAAGCCTGCCTTGGGAGGGACGTTGGCCTCTCTCTCTCTCTCTCTCTCTCTCTCTCTCTCTCTCTCTCTCTCTCTCTCTCTCTCTCTCAACACACACACACACACACACACACACACACACACACACACACACACACACACACACACACACACACACACACACACACCAGTTTATGATGACCGGAGCTTTTTCGAAACAGACTGGAGGTAGTGAAAGGGAGCTGCGGTGAGAGGAAGTAATAGAGAGAGAGAGAGAGAGAGAGAGAGAGATTTTAACTGTATAAAAAAGAAATGGGAAACCTATCACAGGAATAAACACCACTGAATTACTGACGAGGAAACTGGAGAGACGGACTTGTACAAATTTGTGGGAAACAATATTAACACTGAAGCTTAGCTACACTAAATCGTCTGAGGTTGGCGGGAACAGAATCCTAGAGTTGTCCTGACTATGGGAGAGTTAATGGTCTAAGTATGAACCCTCCCTGGATCCTTTGACTCACTCTTATCTGAATTTAACTTCATGGCGTTAGTTGTAATAGACTAGAACTGTCCGGACCATGAGACGGTTAACATTAAACAGAGTCTTTCACTCCGTTGCCCTACACCGCCTCCTGTCAGAGGTGGATAGCCAAAAGAACCTCCATGTATTTTTTTCTACCCTGTTTATTTACTGTTTCTTTCCCATTTTTTCCCCATTTCTTGTTTTTTCCTAATTTTTTCCTTCCCTATTGTTTTCCCCATTTCCTCCTAATTTTTACCCTATTGTTTTTCTTTCCAATTTTCTTGCTATTTCTCCCCCCCTCCTTTTTTTTCATTTCTTCTATCTTGCCAATTGTTTTTTTGTCCATTTTCTTATCCCTCTTTGCCCCATTATTGTTGTTACATATTTTTTCCATGTTTCCCCTCCCCCATTTTTTTTTTCTGGCGACCAATTTGTTCTTTGTTTCTCGACCATTATTTTTCTTAACCTATTTCTTCACAGTTCCTCCCGTTGTTTTTCCCTCCTACATCAGCAACAATACCCCCACGCCTCGCCACCCTCACTGATGCACTCATCCTCAATGCCAGCCAAACTCTCGATCCTTCTCTTCGTCGCCGTCATTATCACTGCCCTCGTCATCATTTTTGTTAGCTTTGTCATCATCGGTGATTGTTATCTATTATCGTTCATTATTGTCATCATCGTTGTTTTCCTCCTCCTCCTCCTCCTCCTTATCATCATCATCAAAATACACACCAGTCCCTTAACCCCATCACTGCCAGAGGTCCCTTTTAAGCTAATTATAATCGTCAAGTCGTAGCAAAAAGGTAATAAACAAAACGTGCTTGCACTGGAGGGATAAATGGAAATGTAGAGCCTCCTTTGAGTTTATCACCCCTTTACTACTACAGGGCGTTTACTTAAGCTTAATGGTAAGATTGAAATAATGTCACCGTAATGAAGGGGTCTAGACTTAATTATCCCAGAAGAGAACAGGATTTAATGTGTGTGGAGGAAGGTGGGGGGGGGAGTGAGTGTGTGTGGATGGGTGCGTGGATGTAGGTGTGTGTGGGTGTGGGTGGGTTGGTAGTCGAGGTTGTAGTGTATGTTGCAGGGATAGGACTGAGTGCAGAGAAGTGACAGGTGTTCAGTTGGGTGAAGACAAATGTTGTGATGCAGTTTGGTGGTAAGTGTGGTGGGGTGGAGGGAAGGGTGGTTTAATGGAGGAATATAATGATGAGTGTAGCATGTTAAGGAGGGGTTGTGGTGGGGTGGAGGAAGGGTGGTGGAATGGAAGGGTGTAATGGTGAGTGTGATATGTTAAGGAGGGGTTGTGGTGAGGTGGAGGGAAGGTTGGTGGAATGGAGGTGTATAATGGTGAGTGTAATAGGGTGAGGACCGGTTGTCGTGGGTGGGTGGGAAGGTACGAGTCAGTTTTAAAAATGTGTGCCTTTGTTAACTGTTTGACTGATAGGGATTTCTCATGGCTGAATTAGTCATGTGGCCCTGTGATACGTAGCTGACTTTGATCATACCGATCGTAGTGAGTCATATGTGCTTTAGTTGACTGCATCTTTACGCACACCTTAACTCTCACACCATGAATGCTACGCACACATGCATACACGTCTATCTATCTGTCTATTGCCAGACGCCTCAATCCCGTTAGGGGTGGCCACAAACAAATCGCCTCCACGTCACCCTGTCCCTCGCCATTTCACTCCCCTGCTCCCAACTCACACCCCCTTCTCTCGTATACCTCTCCACGCCATCCCTCCATCTCATCCTCGGCCTCCCCCTCCCTCTCCCCCCCTCCACCTCACTCGCATACACTCTCTTCGTCAGTCTTTCACCCTTCATCCTCTCCACATGGCCAAACCACCTCAGTGTAT
>NC_137040.1:11380496-11392996 GCF_032717465.1 Coenobita brevimanus | reverse complement strand
TTATAGTGTGATTAACCCTTTCAGCCACAGCACGTAGTTCATAATGTATTCATGCTTTCAACTGACGATATTTTTTTTTTTTACTTGAGGTGCTTTTCAAACCGGAGGGGCTTGCACAGCCTTCTATTAACCTCGTCAGCACGTGGACGTCATTATTACTTTACTCGTGCTGCTGCCAGTCCATGTTATTCAGCTTAGGAGAGCACCCTGGTTGTAACGAGGTTCATGATGGCGAAACTAACCCTTCAAGTTTGAAAGATCTTCTGTGAGCTGAATATAATCGTACAAAATAGCAAGAATAAAGTTAGTATGTCTTCATATTGAGAACATTAAACTGTTCAGTACAGTAGTCTGGTGGCAGCAAAAATGAAGTGCATATGCCGTACTGTGACATCTGGTGATTGTGGTATTGTTGTGGTAATGAGTGTTTGCCGTGGAGGGGTTGTCCTGACACCCTCCTTTCTCAACAACACTGTACCATTGTCTCACCCAACAATGGTTCAGCCTTTGTCAATAGTTCATCTACACTAATGATCCTCACAAAACTTCATGACCAGCCCATATCTTAGCTCACAGTAATGTCTTAGCTCACAATAATACAACCCCGATTTCCTTTACACTAACGAACCTCTCCACTTCTCAGATGTAACCATATATCTTGGAACACAGTGGCAGGCATAGGCAATAGTTTCTTTACACCGACAACCCTGACATAACTTCACGACCATCTTATTTCACTCAGCTCACAGTGGTACAGCCTCGGTCAATAGTTCATTTACACTGATGAACCTGTCAACTTTAGCACAGCTTTTACCCTCTTTTCTTTCTGATCTGTAGTACAGTCGCAGTCAATAGTTCATTTACACTGATGAACCGGTCAGAGTCTCATAAATATACCACTCGTCTCAAGATATATAGTAGTCAGTTACTGTCAGTATTTCTTTACACTATATTCCTTTTACTGTAACATGGACTAAAATGCCATTACTCCAACTTTAATGCTGAGTTGGAACAATAGATTAATACTAGAATATGATACTAGTCACGAAGAACTGTGGAAAGGACTACAGCAATACTATAATCTTTTTCTGCCACCGAGCTGCGTGAAATAAGCTGGAAAGAGACGAGAATTTGAACTAAGTTAAGGCGAGGGAACTATAGCCTAAAGTTAGTGGTCAGCCTAAGTCAATAGTTCCTTTACGCTAATAAACCTGCCAGAGATTCAGAGCAACACTATCATGCTTTTGTCGGATCCATTGCACTCTTAATGACCGAATTTGTTAGTGTCTGTTTCTTTTATGAACAATAGTACTGTCGCGGTTAATAGTTCCTTTACACTCATGGACTTGTGTGAATTTACAGCTCCCACTATTCATATGGGCTGAATGGTAGTCGTGGTTAGTAGTTCCTCTAAACTGTCATGGAGAGAGAGAGAGAGAGAGAATGTCCCTTACACACACACACACACACACACACACACACACACACACACACACACACACACACACACACACACACACACACACACACACACACACACACACACACACACACACACACACACACACACACACACACACACACACACACACACACACACACACACACACACACACACACACACACACACACACACACACACACACACACACACACACACACACACACACACACACACACACACACACACACACACACACACACACACACACACACACACACACACACACACACACACACACACACACACACACACACACACACACACACACACACACACACACACACACACACACACACACACACACACACACACACACACACACACACACACACACACACACACACACACACACACACACACACACACACACACACACACACACACACACACACACACACACACACACACACACACACACACACACACACACACACACACACACACACACACACACACACACACACACACACACACACACACACACACACACACACACACACACACACACACACACACACACACACACACACACACACACACACACACACACACACACACACACACACACACACACACACAGGCCCTTTTACAGTCTAATGGTGGTGTCAAAGCATCACAACAACTCAGTCACCTGTCCGAGAAGAACACTGCACAAGCGCTGTTCCTTCTCAGTATTTCATTTACTCTCTGTCCGGGCTGTCACAACATACTGTAATGTCATCCAGCTAAACAAACCGGAGATGGGATTCTCTTCCTTATCGATTTATTTCTTATTCTGCTCCATTACTATATTCTTGTGCAGTCAGTGTCGATATGGAAAAGACATAAGAAGCAAACCGGGGGATATTAATGAATAGTTTGGAAAATTAATCGTTAAGGAAGAGGTGTTAGGGAGGCCGCATACCCGACGAGAATACGGGCTTCTCAAACATATTTACGATCGATTCCCTTTCTTAGCTTGGATATGTTTTTCCAGGAGGAACTACACATGGGGAGATTCTGCATGTACCTGTCCGTATCCTTCTTGCGGTTAACAGCTATAACATGTCTTAATTTTCGTCTTGTAACTAAGATGTATTTATGGCGTTAGAACAGGAGACAGAAGATTCGATAGCCTCCTTGTCCCTCCTGTAATTCAAAACCTGAGTTACGACAGGAAATTGATGGTAAGTGTGTTTGTGTATCCTGAGTTTAATCAAGGGTTTCCAGTCCCTCACATCCACTACAGTACGATGATTTTTTTTTTTTCTGTTAGGAAAGAAAGATCTCGTACTGCACGGGCTGATTAAGTCTGTATTTAATCTCTCCTGTTCGAAAAAATCTCCCCTAGGCTGCAAAAAATTGTCTGAATGTGACAAGAATACACAAAAAATATGAATCATTGGAGTTTACCGCCTCAGCCCCATGACGTCATTTGTATTTTTACACTTGCTCTACCAGACGATTTTATGCAGCTTACGTGTTAACTCCTTCACAGCGATGGCGTACTTTGTTTTTCTTGCTTTCACCGAACGATTTTATGCAGCACAGGAAGGAGCCTCACGTTTTTGAGGGGTTAATGAGGGCTGTATCTAACCCCTCCAGATCGATAGTAGGTAGATAGATGAAGTGGGAATAAGTGATGATGAAGTGGGAATAAATGATGATGATGAAGTGGGAATAAGTGATGGTGATGACGATGATGATAACTGATACTGTTGACAACTCTGGATCACCCTCTGTGCAGCCGAGATATGGTACAGAATACTGTACACGAGTGAGAGTAATTAACGCAAACTCACGTACACCCCAAGGTATGACCAGTAATCCTTCTCTTATCCTCTCTCTTTACTTTCCATTCTTCCCTTTCATCTTTTTTTCCCCCTCATCCTTCTTGCCTCACTTCCTTCATTTCATCCTACTGTATTTCCTTCCTGTCTTCCTTTCCTCCATTCTTCCTCTTTCCTCTGCTTTCTCAGTTTCCTCATGTTTTAGTGTCACCCTTCCTTCCTTCTCCCATTCTTCTTTCTGTCCTCTCCCTCATTTCTTCTTCACGTCTTTCCCTGCCTTCTTCCCATCCTTTCTTTTCTTCATCCATCATTTCTCTTCAACCCCTGCAACATGGCACCGTCTTAAATTATTCATTTTACCACAGGACGATTTTTGTGAGGGTTTAGAAGAGGGTTTTCCAACTGGACAGGTAGGATATTGCCTTCCTTAACTCAATCACACGAGATTTTCCTATACTGAATGAAATCGTCTGGTGGTGGATAGACTGAAATACGTCTTGGAATTGAAGGGGTAAACGTGCCTCTCTCTCTCTCTCTCTCTCTCTCTCTCTCTCTCTCTCTCTCTCTCTCTCTCTCTCTCTCTCTCACACACACACACACACACACACACACACACACACATCACCGCCGCCGCCGCCGCCACCGCCGCCACCACCACCACCACCACCACCACCACCTGCCTAAAGCTGTCTGTCCCAAGGGAAGGCTATGATGGTAGTAGTGGTGATGGCAAAATTACTCCCCTCTCTTGATCACGGAGTCACCTTTTTTTTTATGATAAGCTGTGATTGGGGTGAAGTTAACAAAGGTAGTTACGATGGATTTCCTGCTGTAATTCAGATTTGTTTTTGCAGGATGGACAACAAGAGCACAATTTTTCCTGGTTTTTCATTATGTCGTCAAGAACAATTCCTGCTTACGATAGGAAAACGATCATAGCTGCTCTTTGTTTCGGATAGGGCAAAGTTAGAGAGGAGTATAAGCTTTCTACCTCTGCGGTTCTAAGTTACGTAAAGGAATCGCTCGTAAATATTTTCATGAATCCCACCCCTGGATAACTTTTCGCTCTTGTGGTATCTCTCTCACCCTCTCTGTAGCTGAAAATGCTCCACTCTTGTAACTTGCATGCCTGGTTTAAAGCACATGTTTGTCGTGTAGTCTGGTCACCTTAACTTGGCCCATATTTTCGTCCTTTTGCAGTTTATTTCATGTAGGTCAGTGGAAGAAAAGGCAGTGCTCGCGGCTTATCGTTTCCATTGGACTTCTTCGTCACTAACACCATGAACAGACTTTAATTTTGTTACGTTTCAACAATCAAGATGGAGGTACGGCAATTTTAGGTCGTTATAATGAAAAAGAGTACTGCGCAGTGTTAGTTCAACCAGCCTTACATGTTACTTAATAACAATGATTCGATGGGAGATAAAAGGATCATAGTTGAAAAAGTATACCTTTTTTTTTTTTTAACCCTAATTCCTTCTAAAATTGCCATATTTCCGTCTTGAATTCTGGGTTATAACAATAAATTAACACTAGTGTATGATGCTAGTCATGAAGAGGTGCTATGGAAATGATGTAGGGCCGTCATGTCGTCTTCTGCTGCCAATGAGCTACATAATATAAATTGCAAAAAGACTAAAATTTGGGCCAGGTTAAAGTGAAAACGAGTATAACCCATGTCTGCTTACTGTCGATGCCAGAGCTGGGCTTGTTGGTGCTCAGAACTTCCCTAAACCTGAAGAAATCCAGCCTGTCATATTTAACGCAGCTTCATCTACTCTTGCATAAGCAGCCACATCACCTACCACAGGCTACCAAAGTTATTACTCTAATTGTCCTAGGCGTTCTTGATGTTGTCATCCAAACCCCAACCTAACTTAATCTAACTACCTCACCTTAACCTAACCTAACCTAACCTAGGGCGACCCAAGTTAACCAATCGTAATTTAACCTGCTCAACCTAACCTAACCTGACCCGACCTGATTTGACATAACCTAATCATTCTCAACCTAAGCTAACCTAACTCAGCCTAACCTAGCCTAAACTAGCCCAACCCAAACACCTTACCAAAAGTAACCTAACCTAACCTAACCTTAGATACACAGCTATGTCACATACCTTGGGTTAGATACGCATTTTAAATTGTCTCGGCCATTCTATTGTTGCCACCCAAACACCTGTTGCACACAGACCAACAAGCTTGACTTTACTGAGCAGTATTAAGTATATCGTTTTTTTTTTAATGTCTTGTTTATGCATGGTTTGCTTAAGTATTATTTATTTCTTACCGGGATAAGTACAGTCTTGCATTATGATTTTTTTTTTTTTTGGGGGGAGGGGATCGAGACAAATACGATGGTTGTCTGGGGCGGTGGAGAAATTGAGGAGACCTGTGGGTGAAAGTTGGGAGGTAAAGGAGTAGGGTTTTGTTGAGATGGAGAGGCAGGGTTGGAATATGGAAAGGTAAGCTGTTGAGGGATAGGATGTTGAGGGGTAAGGTAGGGAAGTGAAGGGAGGAAGGTGGAAAAGTACGAGGGTGAGGTGGAGGGTCAGGGTTGAAATGTGGAAGGGTAAGCTGCTGAGGGATACGGTGTGGAAGGAGACAATAATGGAGGACAGAGTTGGGAGGTGGAGGGGATAGGATGCTGAAGTGGAGAGGCTGAGTTGGGAGATGAAGAGTATGCTGTTGAGGGAAGGGTAGGTAGGGATGGAGGATTGAGTAGGGATGTGAAGGGGGACAGGATTAGTAGGGTGGTGAGGCGGAGGGGCTGGGTTGGAAGGTGGAAGGGTATGCTGTGGAAGGGTATGCTGTGGAAGGGTAAGGTGTGAATGGAGGATAGAGTAGGGAGGTGGATGGATAGGGTGGTGAGGTAGGTGGAGGGACAGAATGTGAAAGTAGGTGAAGAAAATGGTCGTGGATGGATAGGTTGGGGAAATGGTGGGGTATGTGTGGGTGAA
Organism: Coenobita brevimanus; assembly: GCF_032717465.1. Taxonomy (NCBI): domain Eukaryota; kingdom Metazoa; phylum Arthropoda; class Malacostraca; order Decapoda; family Coenobitidae; genus Coenobita; species Coenobita brevimanus. The sequence goes on along the minus strand of NC_137040.1, from coordinate 11,386,764 downwards.
AATAATATGGCGGTAATGGAAATGATAGCAACGAGTTTACTAATACAGTATGTGTTAATATGTGTTTCAGTGGGAGTGGTGGCAGTGGTGGTAATAGTGGTGACGGAAGTAATATTGGAAATGATGGGGGTGGCTGTAAGTTAGTATAGTATTATTAGCTGTGGGAAGTTTAGTGATGCCGGTGGACGTGTCGATAATGGATGGTGATTGAATAGTGAGTGGTGGTGATTGTTATTATAGCAGTGATACTAATGATAATAATTGTGTTAATGTACTGACAGTGATGGTAGTGATTACAGTGATGATGATAATGGCGAGTGGAGGAGTGAGAGTAAGGCAGGAATCGGGTAACCCTCCTCCCCTCCACCTAAGACTACCGCCACCCTACACAACCCAGGCCGGGCTAACCACACAACTAGGAAAATTGTGATGAGGACAGTGACACACGTCAAGGTTAACGCTTTCGTAAATGTAGATTGTCTTAGGTCCAACAAAATGGGTTTTTGCTTAAGTACATTTTTTTTTTGGGGGGGGGTATCATTTAAATAATAAAAAAAAATCCCATTCCCAATTGTGGACATAGAGATATGATACACCAATTCCAGGTAATTTTGTTGAGGTAAAGGAAATCCCAGTCATCAAAAGATTGAGTCAGGTTGGTCTCCACACAGCCACAGTACACTGACATGCTTCTGGACAAATTGTCATAATTATTGATGAACATACCAGAACACAGGATCCACAAAATTGTGTTCATATAGTTTGATGTTCGACTCCATAAATCCCTTTAAAAGGCTCAAATAAAAAAATGAATGTGGTGTTTAGGGATATTGGCCAAAGGACATTGATGCCAAGTTTAAAGATAATGAAGATGAAGAAATAAAGTTAAGACATAAACTTGAAAGGGTTTGAAAGAAGAAAAAGAAGAAGAACTGAAGGAATATAGTAAGTCTCTATACAAAGTTGTGGAGACTCAGTAAAATGAAACTGGAAAACCATGGCATTGTCAGTACATGTGTCACCCGCGTAGGTGTTGCAAACTCTTATATCTTGTGGTTTTTATGGCACCTGGACGTCATAGTAATGCTTGGTACCAACGAGTTGGACAAGGTGCAAGACCTAATATTGCAGTAGCTCTGCGGGTGACAGAAACTCCACAGCGTTGTAAATTATTCAGATTATGTGAATAAAGGATTCATAGAGTGCTAGGTTGATGGAAATCCCACTCCTACTTAAATCATAATGTACAGTTAAGCTAGTACAGAGGCTTGACCCTTCTGCCATTGTAGATACAAAAGGTATCCTTACGTAATATTGTAGCTCGACCATATCAAAAGATTGTCTCTAGTCTTTTAGCTAGATATACTGAACTATGACTTAGATAACTGCTGTCATATCCTACAGTGTGCCACTCACTGTACCGCTGACCAAAGAATTAAAATGTACATATACAGTCTACACACATAATACGTACGTGTGGTAGATGTGTATACGCACACAAGTGAAAGAGAAACCGAGACAGCAGGGGTAGTTTTTGGTGAGGTCGGTGTGAGTGAAAGTTACTCTCACTGACGTGCCCAGCCGCCTCCAGGCATAGCACACCCCTCCCACTTCCCCTCCACAGTGCCACCCATGTTAAAGGTGCCACAATACCCACTTTCCACTGCCAGATATCAGTCCCCCACCCTGCCCTCCTCTCTCATATAGTACCTCTCTCATCACCACCCACTGTCACAATACTCCTTTCCACCATCCACTACCATAATACCCTTTTCCACCATCCACTGCCGCAGTACCCCTTTCCATCATCCACTGCCACAATACTCCCTCCACCTTCCAGTACCACAATACCACTTTCCACCATCCACTGCCACGATAACCATTTCCACCATCCACTGCCACAATAACCCTTTCCACCATCCACTGCCACAATACCTCTTTCCACCATCCACTGCCACAATACTCCCTCCACCTCCCAGTACCACAATACCACTTTCCACCATCCACTGCCACGATAACCATTTCCACCATCCACTGCCACAATAACCCTTTCCACCATCCACTGCCACAATAACCCTTTCCACCATCCACTGCCACAATAACCCTTTCCACCATCCACTGCCACAATAACCCTTTCCACCTTCTACTGCCACAATACCCCTCGCCTCCTCACTGCCATGATACCCCTCCCCCTCCCACCTTTCACTGCCATAAAACCCCTCCCCCTCCCACCTTTCACTGCCATAAAACCCCTCGCCTCCCAGCTTCCACTGCCATGATACCCCTCCCCTCCCACCTTCCACTGCCATGATACCCCTCCCCTCCCACCTTCCATTGCCACAATACCTTCTCCATCTTCCACTGCCACAATACCCCATTCCACTTGCCGACATTTATATCCCTTCCACCTTCCACGGCCCCAGTACCCCCCATCCACCTTCCACGGCCCCAGTATACCCCCCATCCACCTTCCACGGCCCCAGTATACCCCCCATCCACCTTCCACGGCCCCAGTATACCCCCCATCCACTTTCCACGGCCCCAGTATACCCCCCATCCACCTTCCACGGCCCCAGTACCCCCCATCCACCTTCCATTGCCACAATACCCTTTCCCCCAACCACAGTCTCCCCTCCCCCCATTTCCCACTTGCCCTCCGCTCGTCCACCTTGCCCTTCATCCCTGCCTGCACACCACCTTTCCATCGTCCCTCACCTGTGCACACAACCTGTATTTCCACATCGTCATTCCATACTCCACCTTCACCCGATGCTCACAGTTCAGCCCCTCCCCCCCTCTCTCTCTCTCTCTCTCTCTCTCTCTCTCTCTCTCTCTCTCTCTCTCTCACACACACACACACACACACACACACACACACACACACACACACACACACACACACACACACACACACACACCTTTCATGTTCCAAACTCTTTGCCGTTCCATAGTCGTCTTTTTTTTATATATATACATTTTGGGTTCGCCATTACCCCTTCCTTGTTTTGCCCCCACCACCTCCCCTCCACAGCATACCTTTGTCCCACCCCCACTTTTCCCGTTATTCACTGCCCATTGTCCCCCTGTTCAACATTTCGTACTTGTATTCACTTCCCCCACCTTGCACCTATGCTTCCCTCCCTATATCTCTTCATCAGTGTGTCTTCCTCCTGTATTGCTTCCATCTGTATGCCTCATCTTCAGCATGCCTTCCTTCTGTATTGCCTTCTTCTGTGTGCCTCACCTCCAGAATACCTCTCTTTCCATATACCTTATCCGCCTAATGCATCACCTGTATTGCTTCATTTCCCGTACGCCTTTCTGCCATATGCATCATCTGTGTGGCTTTCACACATCTTCTTTGCCTCCTGTATGCCTTTCTACCATGTACCTTCATCTGTACAACTTGTATGCCTCACCTCCCTTATGTCCACATCCCCATATACATTAAATGTGTGGCTTTATCACGTATACCTTACCCTCCGTATGCCTCCCTCCCATAGCCTGTGCATCATCTGTGTGGCTTTCTCTTCTGTGCCTCACCTCCCGTATGCCTACCTACCATAGCCTATGCATCGTCTGTGAGTATTTTTCACATATGCCTCAACTTCCGCGTGCCTCACCTGTATGGCTTCCTCCTATATGCCTCACCTGTATGACGTCAACCCTTAAACCTCACCTGTTTTCTTCCCTTTCTTCGTGTATGCCACACCCCACCTATGCCTCGTCCCCCTTATTCTTCACCTGCATGCCTGGCCTCCTGTATGCCTCGTTATCACTCTTACCTGCAAAACTGGTAATTGAATTCCTCCTTTGCAACATTCCATCGTTGCTCCCAAGGGCGGTAAGTTCTATGTCCACTCTTCACCCCTCTCCCTCACCATCTCCCACCCTCACCCTCATCACTCCTCACCCTCATTACCCCCACTCTCATCACCCCCCACTCTCATCATACCCCACTTATCATCCCCCACCCTCATAACCCCACACCCTCATCATCCCTCACCCTCGTCACCCCTCACCCTCATCACCCCTCACCCTCATCACCCCTCACCCTCATCATCCCCCCACCCTCATCATCCCCCCACCCTCATCATCCCCCCACCCTCATCATCCCCCCACCCTCATCATCCCCCCACCCTCATCATCCCCCACCCTCATCACCCCTCACCCTCATCACCCCTCACCCTCATCACCCCTCACCCTCATCACCCCTCACCTTCATCACCTCTCACTCTCATCACCTCTCACTCTCATCACCTCTCATCCTCATCACCCCTCAGCTTCACCCTCATCACCCCTCAGCCTCACACTTATCATCTCTAAGCCTCACCCTCATCATCCCTCATCCTCACCCTCATCACCCCTCAGCCTCACCACCCCGTACCCTTACCCCTCACCCTCACTTCTCACTCTCACCACCCCTTACCCTCACTCCCCCTCACTCTCACCACAACCCCTCACCATCCCCCTCATCACGGTTCAGTCATCGTATGTCTACTCTTCGCTCCTCAACCTCACCCTCGTCACGGCCCGGTCCCTGTGTCCTTCCTGTTCACCGCACAGCCTTAATCTCATCGCTACTCTTATCCCCGAGCAAATGTCAACCACTAGGAGGAGTCCCTTGTAAGTTGACTGAAATGGGATAGTGTTGCGGTAACCACGCATTGTACAGCCGTGAGGAAAAGTTGGACGACATTTCTCTTCCGGCTTTGGCAGAAAGGTGTCAAATGATCTGTTTTCATGTGATAGCAATACGAAGCACACAACAAAAGAGTATGGGAAACAAATGCATTCTTTGTCGTTCTGGGAGGAGTGAGAAATTTGTAAGGAAGTACACAGTGTTGTTTTTGATTGTCGGTAATTTTTTTCTCATGGCTGAACGTCATGGTATTGAAGGACAGGTTTAAAGATTATTATTTCTAACACTTCACTTCGCAGGCTGTCTCCCAAGATTAATAGAGTTGTCTGGTGGTAGCAAGAATACTGATAAAAACGACATCATGTTGCTAACGAATGACATGATACTTACGGGATTCAGTCGTTTTACATCTTCCTCTTACTATTTCGCCATGTCATGGAATGGAATCTTATACAGTACATCCTTTCTGTTTTCAGACTTACGGTTGTCAAACCCGTAGCATGTTTTGTTTATTTTTTTTTAGTCATGAAATTATTAAACTCAGCTGGACAGGCTGTGCTGCAGCGTACGTCACCTTCAATATTTTCTTCCTGAATAGAGGGTGAAAGAAAACCTGGCCAGCTAATCTGCCTCTTTGATGCTTGGTTGTTTACCTGTCACTGGGGATGTAAAATAAATGTATATCTTATGATATATATATATGTGTGTGTGTGTGTGTGTGTGTGTGTGTTGCAGGGGTGGTGGTGGTGGTGCAGGTTCTCCCACACTTTCACTGGCTGGACTCTTTCTTCCGTCTCCCTCCACTGCCTCACCGCTACGCCACCCAACCTTTCTCTCCATTCTTGACCCCCCCCCCCTCCGTGCTAGGATTTCACCCCTCTATTTCTCTCTTTCTCTCACTTACATTTCTCCTTCATGCCTTCTGTCTCTCACAACTCTTGTTTCTCGTTTCCACCCTCTCTGTTTTACATTAACATTCTATCTCTTCTGATAAAAGTTGTGTGAGTTGGGAGCAGGGCAGTGAAATGGCGGGGGACAGGGCGACTTGGAGGCGATTTGTTTGTGGCCACCCCAAACGGGATTGAGGCGTCTGGCAATAGATAGATAGATAGATAGATAGATCATTACTCCTTAAACCTTAATTCTCTTTCGTCCTTAGTTTTCTTTTTTTTGCAGCTATGCGTTCTGTCCTCTCTCTCTCTCTCTCTCTCTCTCTCTCTCTCTCTCTCTCTCTCTCTCTCTCTCTCTCTCTCTCGGTAGCCCTTTAGTGGGCTGGTTAACGAAGATTGATGTATCCTCTTCACTACGAGAATTTTTCCCCTTGAGCTGCAGTGTGTGGTGGGAGTGTGAATAAAAGTAAAAGGCTGTGATGGCAGTGAGGGTGTTATTGAGGCCGTTGGTCACATTGCAACACCAGTGGCATCATTAGAAAGGTTATGCCCCTCGGTATAACAAGGGTCGTATCCCCGTGGTCTTAGAAGCCTCTCCTGTCATGAGTGTTTAAGTCATATTAAGCCTCTCCTGACTGGAGTGTTTGTAGGTTATATTAACATCGAAGAAAATTTTTTATATTTCAACTTTTATTCTCTTGTTTGTGGATCGTTTTAACATCGACGTAGTTGTCAT